>NW_022158697.1:1243834-1245824 GCF_000260195.1 Fusarium odoratissimum NRRL 54006 | reverse complement strand
TATTTATACTTTTATAAGATCTTAGCTTATTAGCTATTAATAAAACTTCTTTATATTAATTAAGCCTAATATATATTAAATTCACCCTAAGTATTATTTAATTATATTTAGTTTTAACTTATATTTCTCTTATTATATTATTTTATAACCTAATTTAATTTATTATTAACTTATTAAGCTAGCCTTAGTCTGCTAATATTTATAGTTTTTCCTTAAATATTAAAACCTTTTTTTCTTAATTTGCCTTTTTTTTTTTTTTCCCTCTTATTTCCTTTCTTTTATTTTATAATAGCCCTTAATTCTTATAATATAATATTTATATTATTAATTTAATTAACTAGATTAAATATTTTAATTTTATAAATTATATTTTATATAAATTATTACTATTATCTAATATAATTCTATTAATAAAGGCTTATTATTACCTTAATATACCTTAACCCTATTTTAAGTAATTAGCTAGGTCTTTTAATATCTTTATTTAGCCTATAATATATCTAATAATAGATATATTTTATATAGTATTATAAAGCTATATTTAGTAATTAAAGATTATAAGATTAACTTATTATATTAGTTATAATTTATTAATATATAATAGGTCTTTATTTATAATTTTATAATAATAAAAGAAGGAATATAAACTTAAGATCTTTCTAATAGTAATATTATTAATTTCTATTAGAGGACTAGTTATATAGTAATTAATTACTATAATTAGATAATTAGGGCCAGATTAACTATTATTAATATTAATTATATAATAATATATTTTATAATAAAAGTAAAGGTTCTTAGCTTATTTTAATATAGCTTTTTAATATTAAAGCCTTAGTAGTAATTACCTTAAGAGGGTAATAATAAAGAGGGCATTTAGCCTACTAAGGATAAGGGAAATATCTTTTTTATACTTATAAATTAAGGCTATTTATTTAATTAAATCTTAAGGTTTAAGGTAATAATTATATAATTTACTAAGACTTAATATTAAGGTTATTATATTTTTTAGTATAGTATATAATACCTTATATTATATTATATTAAAAATAAATATTTTATTTTATTATCTTACTTTAATGCCTTTGGCTTTACTTTATATATTATTAAATAGGTATTTTAACTTTTAAATATTAAATTTATTATTATAAGATATAATACTTTAATAAGCTTAGTTATATACCTTATATAATCTGCTAATAATAAACCTAATATAGCTTAGTTTAATATAATTAGACTTAATTATTATAAAAAGGTATAAGTAAAAAAGATTAAAGTAATAAAAAAGATAAAAGAAAAGAAATTAAAAGGAAAAAAACAGATATTTTTATCTTAATTAAATTAAAACTAAAGAAATAAATAATAAAGCCTTTAAATTAAAGGGCTAAAAGACCTACTTTTAAATACCTTTAAAAAAACTATTATTTACAAGTTAATAGCTATAAATAGCTATTTAAAAAAAAGGGGATAATTATAATATTAGTTTTATTTTATATCTTATTTAGTTTTTTAATAAGTAAGCTAGTTAATTATTAATTAGATAATAATAATAATTTAATTATAAATTATCTTTTTTTCCTAAAATTACCTTATAAAAAAGTCTTTTTTTCTCTAAGCTTTAGTTAATAAAATACTATTAAACCTATTTAGTTTTCTTATTATATAACTATTATAATATTAACCTTTAAATTATAAATACTTCTTATTAAGCTATAAGGCCTTATTTAATATATAAATTATATTTATTAGTATTTTTATAACCTTAGCTTAATAGCTATTTATAAGATTATTTTATATTAATAAGCTTAATATATATTACTTAATTATTAATAGATATAATAATTAACTTATTTAATTTAAATTTTTTATATAATTTATAAATATAAAACCTAATATAAATTAATTTTCTTATTTAAAATTATATATATTATAAAATAAGTATTTAAAGTATTATTTAATTATATTTATATTTAATTTAGTTTTTTTTTTT